>NC_057794.1:369460372-369478544 GCF_018294505.1 Triticum aestivum
TTTTGCCACCGGCGGCTAGACGCCGGTGCTCGCGCTGATGTGGCCGACCGGGGCCACCCCCCAGGGTCACTATCTGGTGGTCCCAGGGGCCCGGGCTGGCCAGTTGACCGAGGTCAACTGTGCTGACTGGGCAGGCCCCAGCCACTAACACGCGGGCCCCGCCGCTTTTTCTAACTAAATTGTTTTAATAATTAAAACTAATTAGTTTAGCCAATTAGTCTATGACAGGTGGGGTCCAGTAGTTAATTAACCTAGATTAGTTAGTTTATTACACTGTTAGACTAACAGAGGCTGACATGTGGGTCCCGCTGGACCGACAGGCCAGGTTTGACCTGGTGAGCCACCCTGCTGACTGTTGACTTCTCTATGACATCATGATGACATCATATTCCTTTTCTGTTTTTTTAAATAATTCCAGAACATTGTTTAAACTTTAAATATTCATAGAAAATAAACCGTAACTCGGATGAAAATGTTTTCTATATGAAAGTTGCTCAGAAAAATTCAACGAATCCGAAGACGCGGTCCGTTCATCTGTCACATGCCTCTAACTATCTGAACATGGAACTTTTCCCCTCCGGTCATCTGTCTGACACAGGTCCGGAACCGGGAAAACATTCCCGGTTGAATTCCCCCTTCACCTATATCGTGTAGCCATAAGTTAGGTCACTCCCGGCACAACATATTGCCACGTTATGCTTTGTGATGCTATGTTTGCTTTATATTTACTGTTTCTTCCCCCTCTTCTCTCCGATAGACCCCGAGACCGATGACGTCCCTGTGATCAACTACGTCGACGACGACCCCTCCTTGCCAGAGCAACCAGGCAAGCCCCCCCTTTGATCATCCCGATATAGCCCATTCCATTCTCTCATGCTTGCATTAGATTTTGCTATTGTTATTGTTTGCTCCTATTCTGATGCATAGCCTGCTTTTGTAACCTGCTTATTGTTACTGTACCGGCTTATCCTAAACTGCTTAGTATAGGTTGGTTAGTGATCCATCAGTGACCCCCACCTTGTCCTTGTTGCCCCTGCTTCATCATTGAAGACCCGATCAACGGGATCGAAGACCAAGACCCGACACCTCACGTCACATCACGCCCCTTCGTTGCTCGACTCTGCCTGTTACTATTGAGTGCCGAGGGTGAGACCTCTACAGCACTTCTGATGTTAACCTGTAGTGTAGCTATTCGGTCGTGGTCATCGAGGGTGATTTCCTCCTTAACCACTTCCGATACGGCTCTGTCGTGCAACCCCTCAAGTGTGAACCTCGAGGTTGATTCCTCTATGTTCACCTTGATGATTACATTGAGTGGAACCCACCGGGGGTGATTCCTTGGGTTTTCCTCTTGATGTTTGGACACAGATACTTGGACTTTACAACTGTTACTTGGAAAGTGATGTGGAGACGGGTTGACCTGGAGGGTGCCCGCGAGATAATTACGAGGCGTGGCCGGGCATTCTTAGTCCTTGCCGCAAGTCCTCGAGACGGGGCAACGGGGTCACATCTTTCGTGAGTCTCTGCTTGTTACCGCGCGTTCCTAATCCACTACGATTTGGATATTTGATCCGAGGGGCCTCTGGCCTGATAGCACTAACCATCACGTGGGCATAGTATGGGCGTTCTGCATCGTGTACATCAGCCGAAGCTTAATAGACGGCAGCGACGGAGCGGCGTGCGCCGGGTTGGACTGGTAAGCTCCTGCCTTTTTAGGGAGGTAGCTAGGTCTGCTCACCGGCCGCCCACGCAACGTGCAGGAGTTCCCGGGGCGATGGCCCATGACCGCTGGGGGCATAGGTTTAGTCCGGCGTGCTTGACCTCTCTATTAAGCCTAGGTCGGGTTGCGGCGTATTGTTTGGCCGAGGCCGGGCATGACCCAGGAAAGTGTGTCCGGCCGGAGTCAATCGAGCATGGTGGGTAAGTTGGTGCACCCCTGCAGGGAAGAACTAATCTATGCATAGCGTGTCCTATGGTAACGGACACTTGGAGTTGTATCCCGATCGATACAACTAGAACTGGATACTTGTGATGAGAACTGGATGGTGATGAGGATTTGATTGTGATGATAACTGGATAGTATGGCTCTGGGATTTCTTTCTCGCAGGGAGTCGAGAAAGGATCTCTGGCCGAGGTTGATAACGCTACTACTACTTTACTTTATGCTACTCTACTCCCTCCTGTTTGCTGCAAGAGGGTGGTTTCCAGAAGATGCTAGTCTTCGATAGGACTAGGCCTTCTCTCTATTCTGGCATTTCTGCAGTCCAGTCCACATATACAGCCTTCCTTTGATAATGTTGCATCTGTAGTGTAGATCCTTGCTTGCGAGTACTTTGGATGAGTACTCACGGTTGCTTTGCTCCCTCTTTTTCCCCTTTTCCATTCTTCTCGGATGACGCAACCAGATGACGGAGTCCAGGAGCCAGATGACACCTTTGACGACTGCTACTACCCCGAGGGTGCCTACTACCACGTGACGGAGACCGCGGATGACCAGGAGTAGTTAGGAGGCTCCCAGGCAGGAGGCCTTGCCTTTTCGATCGTAGATGCTTTTGTGCTAGCCTTCTTAAGGCACTTGTCTAACTCATGTCTGTACTCAGATATTGTTGCTTCCGCTGACTCTTGTGTTTTCGAGCTTATGTATTCGAGCCCTCGAGGCCCCTGGCTTGTAATATGAAGCTTGTATTATTTTAATTTGTGTCTAGAGTTGTGTTGTGATATCTTCCCGTGAGTCCTTGATCTTGATCGTACACATTTACGTGTATGATTAGTGTACGATTGAATCATGGGCGTCACAAGTTGGTATCGGAGCCAACTGCCTATAGGTAGCCCCTTTCAAACTCCTTGGACGAAGTTGAGTCTAGTCACCGAAAAACTTTTACTAACATTGGCTGTGTGGCTTACGGGCCCACGTCGCCATTGGGTGGTATTAGGATCTTTTATTCCTCGTCTATACTCTGGGACTCTGATCTCTCTTCTATTCGGGTTAGCCATTTTACTAAACTCTGACATTAGGTTCTCGTACCCACTTCCTCCCTGAGAGCCTCGACATTATCGATGATCGCTTGCTTCGCCAAAAGATGCTGCGGATACTCCTCGATGTTTCTCGAGACCCTGTTCCAACTGCCTTGCAGTTCCTGACCACCGATAATCCCCTTGAATAACATCCTTGCCGCTTGTACCTTCCTCCCTAGTTGCTTCTGATATTACAAGATGCCCCGAAATTCTCTATTTTTCGAGAATACTTTGAGCTTACTGCCTTGCAGTTCTTTGCCCCATGAATACCCCCCCCCCCTTCGAATAATTCCTCGCACTCACCGAGGATCAGTTCATCCTCAGTTGTTCGTGTGGTTCACAAAACTCTTCGAAATACTATTTGATCTTCCGAAAATCCTCTACAACCTGTTGCTCTTGGAATTCTTGCATACTTGCTTTCTCGTTAATTCCATTTGTCTAGCGATATTCGTTAAAATCCTTTGGGATTAACATTCTGATCCTGTTGATTCAGCATCTGTGAGAATGCACACGATCATCAATTAATCCTTGGAAATTTTCTTTCCGGCTCAGGCATTGTTTCGAATATGAGCTGGTTCTTACCCAATCAAGATTTGATCGGGTGCACCTATAAGTCTATTCAACTTACTCATCTTTTGATCAGAGCCTCTGCTTCTGATCCTTCATCTTGGAACCATAACTCCTTTGTACTCAAGCATCGAATTATTCATAAGTTTCTATAAGCTGATGCCTTTGCATCCCCTTCTTCATCTGATTGATTACCGATACTCACCTCAACTCTGTCGTGAATCGCCAGATCCATGGTTGGGTTGTTATCCGACAGTGCCCTTCACATCCAAAATCTTGTGAGTTTTATACATACTACCTTCGGTAAATTGTATCACCTGCTTTGGTTTCAGTACTCTGCTTTCAAAATCGTATCTCTTGCTTGGTTGATGGTTGTATAGATTCGTAAAATATGCCCTGATGGTTTGAACTTATGCCTTCCATAATTCGTATGAACCCGAGAGTTCTCACGAGTCTTACTCTTCTGGTACTTCGCCAGATAAATCCTATGCACTACAAATTCTTCGAAAACGAGGAGTGAATGAAAGGTTATCTATTGAAGAAGTGGGAGTCGACCTTGAACCTTTGTGTTCATGCCCATGGAACCGATGTAGAACTTATCATGGAAGCTGCTCATGAAATAATTATTTCTTTGGTACAAGCTCAGCCTGTATCTATGAATTGATCCTTTACAATCGTGGTTCCGACCATATTTCCTCCTTGATTCCATTTACCGGATAAGTTAAAATACTTATCCTCTACAAATCATTCCCCCGTCCAACCTCTACTCCGACTTACCTTCCGGCATTACACCTAGTATCTGATATTGGGAAGTTTTATACCCCATAACATCATTCCTAGCCTGATCGGCTATTTTTTTATCATGTCAACTTTTAACTGTGCTACCTGATCCTTCTTCCCGGAGCACAATTTTTGACGATGAGCTAAGCCTACATCGACTTTCCTCGTCATATCATTTTGTCTTGAATAGCAAGCTTAATTTCGAGTTTGTGTCACACCCGTGGTTCCAATAACCTTTCACTTCATCATTCCTTTGACTTGATGTCATCACCGATCGATTACATCTTCATGAAATCTCTCGACAAATGTTTCGTGATCATCATCAACATTCTGAGCTCTTCCAGGATATCAATCGAATTCATGATGAGAAATACAATCCTTGCCCCTCGATGATTTAAGTTATCATCGACAACATTATTGCCTTCCCCAACACAAACTTGTTCACATAATTTTGGTAATACACCCTTTTTGACATGTCGATGGATTGTTGCTGAGCCCGTCGGCCACACCCTCATCTTTTCTTTGCTGAAATTGTATGACTTATTTTCTAAGTTGTTTCCGATGGATCCTTTGTGTATCTGAAGTCCGACCTTTCCCTGATGACCATGTCAACACTATCCCTAAACATGTGTGTGGTACTCCGATCATCAACAAGAACATTGGGAGCGCAATGCTAACTATTCTTGATTAATTATCCAATCACCATTGTATGTGTAGACCTCATAAATTCCTTGCCCCTTTGTCTAAACGGTTTAATACTTGGAGTCCAATCATGCTCTGCCTTTCTTTGGGAAAGTTATACTCTAATACTTGGGTATAAACATCTTTCCTTTCCATTGGTCTGATTATCATAATAATCACATATTCCTTCCCGTTGTTTTGTTAACCTATCTTGTGATCCATATGTTCTAAGCAGTAATAGTTCCCGGCTTATGTAAACACCTCGGTGTACAATTCGTCAGTAAGACCTTGTTATTATTGCTGTTGACATTCCGGTAACCACCGATGGACGAGAACTTCGCCTTTTGGTCCGCCTCGTTTAATCAAGCAGGAAAATGGTTCTCTTCGTCCCTCGCCCTTGGTACCAACGTTGTTGGCAACATAACTGACAGACTATCCCCTGACATGCCTTTCCCTCATGACCGTGCAAGATGTCACCACCCTTCCTGCATTTAGCCCACATGGTGGGCCCATAACCCACAGTTCCACTGGATCGAAACCTGACTCTCCTGTACATCCTTAATTCAGAAGTATCCTTTGCTCTTAACCTTGTGTGTTCTCATGAGCCACCCTCTGAGAGATGATCTATTCCCAATGCTTTGAGCCCCCCTTCTCATACTCTGTTCAGGTATCGATCGTT
This sequence comes from Triticum aestivum, assembly GCF_018294505.1. Lineage (NCBI taxonomy): Eukaryota > Viridiplantae > Streptophyta > Magnoliopsida > Poales > Poaceae > Triticum > Triticum aestivum. Next base: position 369,466,095 of record NC_057794.1, read on the forward strand.
TGTACATTCACATGAAACTTCCTATTGTACCTTCATACTTTGCTCTTGATGTTTTCTTAAGTATCGACTCGAGAGATACTTCTGTCACATTCCCTGAATTGTTCACGAGATGATTAACCCTATAAAGTTTAGTCCCCCTGAAGTTACCCATCACTTCCCCACTTAAATCTCGGGACGAGATTTCTTGTAGTGGAGGAGATTTGTAACACCCCGAGATTCATGCCACAGTAATCTCCCACTTCTCATGCCATGTCATCATGATTACCTTGCTAGTTGCCACTTGTTCAAAACATCAAGTCCAAAATCCAAAACTTTCTGAAACATGAATACAAAAATGTTCATCATGTGCCAAATATTCCACAACTAATATTGGTGGTGAACCAACATTTTTGCAAAGGGTTTAAGTGGCCTAAACTACTTAAAGCAGTGGCCAAAACAATAGTTTAAATGCCTTTTTACTCTATAAAAATTTCAAACTATTTCAAAAGCCTCACAGCCTTTTGTGGCAGTGCTAACTATTTCAATGTAATTATGTGGCCAAGTCCCACATTTTACAAAATCCATTTGGCAGCCCAAATATTACCATGCTTTTTCTGTAAAAAGAAAAGAGCAGAGGTAAAAGAAAACGACCCCCCCCCCCGACCCCTCTGGGCCTTTGTCATCTGGGCGGCCCAACCCAGCAGCCCACCTCCCCCCGGTCGCCTCCCTCCTCTCTGTTCACCCGACCCAGCGGCCGCGCTCGCTGGTCGCCACCGAACCCTGTCGCCGTCCCCGTCGGGGAAGGGATAAAGGCGACGTCCCCTCGATGCCTCGAGCCCTCCCGTCCACTCACCGCACCCCACTCGCACCAGTCCTTTCCCCTCGCCCGCTTCGTCTCTCCCTCGCACCCCAGATCCTCTCCCCATCGCATCCGAACGCCATGGCCGCCATGGCCGCCGTCGCCCTCGTGGCCACCGGCCACCACGCGCGTATTCGCCATGACGTAGCTCCTCGCCATCATCCGCTACGCCCCCTGGTGCCATCTGCAAGAGCTCGGAGGCGCTAGAGCGCCGTCACGCCGCCTTCTTCAACCTTCGTCCGCCTCGGGCCGCCGCACACCAACGCCGTCTCCGGCCACCTCGACTCTTCCTCGGGCCTTCCCAGCAACGGAAGTGAGCACCGGACCTCCGCCTCCCTCTCCCTCTCTCCCCGTGCTCTTTCCCGCGCCGTAGCTAGCTGTCGCTGCCTCCGTGCCCTGCTCACCGCCGATGAGATCGTGGCCGTCTTTGTGGTCGACGTCGCCGCCACCTGAGGCCACCGTTGAACTCCTGGAGCTCCCAGGAGCCCAACGAGCCTGAGCACGTGCCTCCCCGTGCCCCCTAGCCGCTAGCCCGACCACCCTCATCTCCGGCCACCGCCTTGCCTCACCACCGACGGCACTCCGGCCACTCCCCGCCCGGGCCACCACTGCAGAACGATGCGGCTTCGTCCGCTCGTTCGAACGAGCTAGGACACGAGCCCGGAGACGCCCCGTAGCTAAATCCCCCCCCCCCCTCGCTGGTCGTGCTTCCGCCGTGGTTTTTTGCCACCGGCGGCTAGACGCCATCGCTCGCGCTGATGTGGCCGACCGGGGCCACCCCCCAGGGTCACTACCTGGTGGTCCCAGGGGCCCGGGCTGGCCAGTTGACCGAGGTCAACTGTGCTGACTGGGCAGGCCCCAGCCACTAACACGCGGGCCCCGCCGCTTTTTCTAACTAAATTGTTTTAATAATTAAAACTAATTAGTTTAGCCAATTAGTCTATGACAGGTGGGGTCCAGTAGCTAATTAACCTAGATTAGTTAGTGTATTACACTTTAGACTAACAGAGGCTGACATGTGGGTCCCGCTGGACCCACAGGCCAGGTTTGACCTGGTCAGCCGCCCTGCTGACTGTTGACTTCTCTATGACGTCATGATGATGTCATATTCCTTTTCTGTTTTTTTAATAATTCCAGAATATTGTTTAAACTTTAAAAATTCATAGAAAATAAACCGTAACTCGGATGAAAATGTTTTCTATATGAAAGTTGCTCAGAAAAATTCAACGAATCCGAATACGCGGTCCGTTCATCTGTCACATGCCTCTAACTATCTGAACATGGAACTTTTCCCCTCCGGTCATCTGTCTGACACAGGTCCGGAACCGGGAAAACATTCCCGGTTGAATTCCCCCTTCACCTATATCGTGTAGCCATACGTTAGGTCACTCCCGGCACAACATATTGCCACGTTATGTTTTGTGATGCTATGTTTGCTTTATATTTACTGTTTCTTCCCCCTCTTCTCTCCGGTAGACCCCGAGACCGATGCCGTCCCTGTGATCGACTACGTCGACGACGACCCCTCCTTGCCAGAGCAACCAGGCAAGCCCCCCCTTTGATCATCACGATATTGCCCATTCCATTCTCTCATGCTTGCATTAGATTTTGCTATTGTTATTGTTTGCTCCTATTCTGATGCATAGCCTGCTTTTGTAACCTGCTTATTGTTACTGTACCGGCTTATCCTAAACTGCTTAGTATAGGTTGGTTAGTGATCCATCAGTGACCCCCACCTTGTCCTTGTTGCCCCTGCTTCATCATTGAAGACCCGATCAATGGGATCGAAGACCAAGACCCGACACCTCACGTCACATCACGCCCCTTCGTTGCTCGACTCTGCAGTGTTACTGTTGAGTGCTGAGGGTGAGACCTCTACAACACTTCTGATGTTAACCTGTAGTGTAGCTATTCGGTCGTGGTCATCGAGGGTGATTTCCTCCTTAACCACTTCCGATACGGCTCTGTCGTGCAACCCCTCAAGTGTGAACCTCGAGAGTGATTCCTCTACGTTCACCTTGATGATTACATTGAGTGGAACCCACCGGGGGTGATTCCTTGGGTTTTCCTCTTGATGTTTGGACACACGGATACTTGGAATTTACAACTGTTACTTGGAAAGTGATGTGGAGACGGGTTGACCTGGAGGGTGCCCGCGAGATAATTACGAGGCGTGGCCGGGCATTCTTAGTCCTTGCCGCAAGTCCTCGAGACGGGGCAACGGGGTCACATCTTTCGTGAGTCTCTTCTTGTTACCGCGCGTTCCTAATCCACTACGATTTGGATATTTGATCCGAGGGGCCTCTGGCCTGATAGCACTAACCATCACGTGGGCATAGTATGGGCGTTCTGCGTCGTGTACATCAGCCGAAGCTTAATAGACGGCAGCGACGGAGCGGCGTGCGCCGGGTTGGACTGGTAAGCTCCTGCCTTTTTAGGGAGGTAGCTAGGTCCGCTCACCGGCCGCCCACGCAACGTGCAGGAGTTCCCGGGGCGATGGCCCATGACCGCTGGGGGCATAGGTTTAGTCCGGCGTGCTTGACCTCTCTATTAAGCCTAGGTCGGGTTGCGGCGTATTGTTTGGCCGAGGCCGGGCATGACCCAGGAAAGTGTGTCCGGCCGGAGTCAATCGAGCATGGTGGGTAAGTTGGTGCACCCCTGCAGGGAAGAACTAATCTATGCATAGCGTGTCCTATGGTAACGGACACTTGGAGTTGTATCCCGATCGATACAACTAGAACTGGATACTTGTGATGAGAACTGGATGGTGATGAGGATTTGATTGTGATGATAACTGGATAGTATGGCTCTGGGATTTCTTTCTCGCAGGGAGTCGAGAAAGGATCTCTGGCCGAGGTTGATAACGCTACTACTACTTTACTTTATGCTACTCTACTCCCTCCTGTTTGCTGCAAGAGGGTGGTTTCCAGAAGATGCTAGTCTTCGATAGGACTAGGCCTTCTCTCTATTCTGGCATTTCTGCAGTCCAGTCCACATATACAGCCTTCCTTTGATAATGTTGCATCTGTAGTGTAGATCCTTGCTTGCGAGTACTTTGGATGAGTACTCACGGTTGCTTTGCTCCCTCTTTTTCCCCTTTTCCATTCTTCTCGGATGACGCAACCAGATGACGGAGTCCAGGAGCCAGATGACACCTTTGACGACTGCTACTACCCCGAGGGTGCCTACTACCACGTGACGGAGACCGCGGATGACCAGGAGTAGTTAGGAGGCTCCAAGGCAGGAGGCCTTGCCTTTTCGATCGTAGATGCTTTTGTGCTAGCCTTCTTAAGGCACTTGTCTAACTCATGTCTGTACTCAGATATTGTTGCTTCCGCTGACTCTTGTGTTTTCGAGCTTATGTATTCGAGCCCTCGAGGCCCCTGGATTGTAATATAAAGCTTGTATTATTTTAATTTGTGTCTAGAGTTGTGTTGTGATATCTTCCCGTGAGTCCTTGATCTTGATCGTACACATTTGCGTGTATGATTAGTGTACGATTGAATCAAGGGCGTCACACGCCGGGCGCAGCGCGGTGATGCAGTTACCCACTGCAAAAACTGCCATGCGGATGCGCTAAGAATTCACGCCGCTCGGCCCCCTATTATTCCTGCGGTCAATTACCTTCATCTCTCATCTCACACAACAATAGGCACAGCCACGAGGACACATACAGAGAGGACATCCAGCGGTTCCAATGGCGTTTCCCGTGGCTCCAATGGCGCTCCCAGCGGCTGACGACGACAACGGGGAGCAGTTCACCATGCAACACGTTGTGGACACCCAAGTGAGGGGGAAGGCTCTCTCGGTGGTGTACACGAACGATCTGGTCTTGGTGGAGAGATCCATCCAAACTATGGAGTAGTTCCTTGCCGAGGACAAGTACCAAGTGGTCGGCTTCGACCTCGAGTACACCATGGGTCGTGCCAGGCACGATCAGAAGGTTGCCATCGCCCAGTTGTGCATGCGACATGACGTCCTCGTCTACCACTACCACCTGGCCACAATGCCTTGCGAGCGTTTCTCTAGGTTTATCAACAGCTCCGACTACAGTTTCGCTGCGGTGGACACCACCAACAATCTAAAAGCACTCAAGGTTTCGGGCTTGAAATTCCCGAATCTTGTCAACATCCAGCACCACTACAAGGTCTGGGGCAGTGACAAAAACAAACTGAACTCCCTGGTTGACCTCGCCTCGGCCATCATCGACCCCTACTACATGAAGATGAAGAATGAGAGCAGTAAGGACATGAACACCTGGCACAGTGTGTGGCATGAGAGACTGGATGAACAACATGTCAAGTACACGGCCATGGACGCGTACACAACCTACGATATGTACAGTCGTATCATTGACATGAGGAACTGTCTTCTTCCTGACCCAGACGAGGGATCAAGCCACATAGCAGTGGCGGAAGCATCACAAGAAGTAGATGACTAGACGATCATTTCTCCTACTTTAGAATGCATGCACTTGTTTATTAAGGTGTGTGTGAATGATCTGTATAGTCACTTATGTAACTGGATGTTTATTTCAGTTATATATATACATACATGTTATTCTACCATAGACAGAGCAAATAACACGGCTTATTAGTAGCAATCGTCTGTGTTATTATTGGTCTTCGCACACATTTCTGATTACGGACCTGTTTGCCGCGTATCACACACTGATACGTCTCCAGCGTATCTATAATTTTTGATTGTTTCATGCTATTATATTATCAACCTTGGATGTTTTATATGCATTTATATGCTATTTCATATGATTTTTGGGACTAACCTATTAACCTAGAGCCCAGTGCCAGTTTATGTTTTTTTCCTTGTTTTTGAGTTTCACAGAAAAGGAAAACCAAACAGAGTCCAATCGACCCGAAACTTCACGGAACTTATTTTTGGACCAGAAGAAGGACATGGAGTAAAAGAGTTGGGCCAGAAGAGTCCCGGGCTACCCACGAGGGTGGGGGGCGCGCCCACCCCCTCGGCACGCCTCCCTACCTCGTGGCCAGCCCGGAGACTCCCTGACTTGTTCCCAATGCGGAAACCTCTTATATATACCCAAACTTCCAGAACATAACCTAGATCAGGAGTTCCGCCGCCGCAAGCCTCTGTAGCCACCGAAAACCAATCTAGACCCATTCCGGCACCCTGCCGAAGGGGGGGGGGAATCCCTCTTCGGTGGCCATCTTCATCATCCCAGCGCTATCCATGACGAGGAGGGAGTAGTTCACCCTGGGGGCTGAGGGTATGTACCAGTAGCTATGTGTTTGATCTCTCTCTCTCTCTCTCTCTCTCTCTCTCTCTCGTGTTCTTGGTCCGGCATGATCTTGATGTATCGCGAGCTTTGCTATTATAGTTGGATCTTGTGATGTTTCTCCCCCTCTATTCTTTTGTAATGGATTGAGTTTTCCCTTTGAAGTTATCTTATTGGATTGAGTCTTTAAGGATTTGAGAACACTTGAAGTATGTCTTGCATGTGCTTATTTGTGGTGACAATGGGATATCACGTGATCCACTTGATGTATGTTTTGGTGATCAACTTGCGAGTTCCGTGACCTCGTGAACTTATGCATAGGGGTTGGCACACATTTCGTCTTGACTCTCCGGTAGAAACTTTGGGGCACTCTTTGAAGTTCTTTGTGTTGGTTGAATAGATGAATCTGAGATTGTGTGATGCATAACGTATAATCATACCCACAGATACTTGAGGTGACATTGGAGTATCTAGGTTACATTAGGCTTTTGGATAATTTGTGTCTTAAGGTGTTATTGTAGTACTAACTCTAGGATAGATTGAACGAAAAGAATAGCTTCATGTTATTTTACTACGGACTCTTGAATAGATCGATCAAAAAGAATAACTTTGAGGTGGTTTCGTACCCTACAATAATCTCTTCGTTTGTTCTCTGCTATTAGTGACTTTGGAGTGACTCTTTGTTGCATGTTGAGGGATAGTTATATGATCCAATTATGTTATTATTGTTGAGAGAACTTGCACTAGTGAAAGTATGAACCCTAGGCCTTATTTCCTAGCATTGCAATACCGTTTTCGCTCACTTTTATCATTAGTTACCTTGCTGTTTTTATAATTTCAGATTACAAAACCTATATCTACCATCCATATTGCACTTGTATCACCATCTCTTCGCCGAACTAGTGCACCTATACAATTTACCATTGTATTGGGTGTGTTTGGGACACAAGAGACTCTTTGTTATTTGATTGCAGGGTTGCTTGAGAGAGACTATCTTCATCCTATGCCTCCCACGGATTGATAAACCTTAGGTCATCCACTTGAGGGAAATTTGCTACTGTCCTACAAACCTCTACACTTGGAGGCCCAACAACATCTACAAGAAGAAGGTTGTGTAGTGGACATCAAGCTCTTTTCTGGCGCCGCTACCGGGGAGGTTAGCGCTTGAAGGTATATCTTTAGATCTTGCAATCGAATGTTTTTGTTTCTTGTTTTATCACTAGTTTAGTCTATAAAAGAAAACTACAAAAAAATGGAATTGAGGGTACCTCATATGCTTCATCTATTTAACATCTTTCATGAAAATAAGGATTCCGATAATTGTGCCAAAGTGTTAGAAGAAGAATGTATTAAACTGTTTGGCACTAAATCCTTGGATGATGAGCATGATTGCAATGTTGTTAGTATGAATTCTTTGAATACCCATGATGCTAATGATATGCAAAGCTACAAGCTTGGGGATGCTATGTTTGATGAAGATGATATTTTTTGTCCCCCAAGTTTTGATGAGCAAATTTATTTTGATGATAGCATGTGTCGGTGTCAAAACCGGTGGATCTCGAGTAGGGGGTCCCGAACTGTGCGTCTAAGGCGGATGGTAACAGGAGGCAGGGGACACGATGTTTTACCCAGGTTCGGGCCCTCTTGATGGAGGTAAAACCCTACGTCCTGCTTGAATTATTCTTGATGATATGAGTATTACAAGAGTTGATCTACCACGAGATCGGAGAGGCCAAACCCTAGAAGCTAGCCTATGGTATGATTGTCTGTTGTCCTATGGACTAAAACCCTCTGGTTTATATAGACACCGGAGGGGGCTAGGGTTACACAAGGTCGGTTACAAAGGAGGAGATATCCATATCCGTACTGCCTAGCTTGCCTTACACGCCAAGTAGAGTCCTATCCGGACACAGGACGAAGTCTTCAATCTTGTATCTTCATAGTCCAACAGTCCGGCCAAAGGATATAGTCCGGCTGTCTGGAGACCCCCTAATCCAGGACTCCCTCATTAGCCCCTGAACTAGGCTTTAATGACGATGAGTCCGGCGCGCAGTGTTGTCTTCGGCATTGCAAGGCGGGTTCCTCCTCCGGATACACCACAGAAGAGTTTGAATACAAGGATAGTTTCCGAGCCTGCAAAATAAGTTCCACATACCACCATAGAGAGAATAATATTTCCACAAATCTAATCTGCTGACACGTTTTGGCAACATGACATCATGCCATGGCTCGTTGATTATTCAAACTGTTTTTCTTTAACTAGCCCCGCACATAACGTTGGGTAGTTTCTTGACATGTCTTGTCAAAGCAGAGATCGTGTCCCCCTTATTATGGTATTCTCATCAATACGGGCGTGGGTAACCCAACCGCGCCATCAATTACGGCGCTTGGGGATAAGCAAGTTTTACCAGGCTAGTGGGGGCGCATAGTTTCGGCCGCCCTTATAAGGGGATAAGGTTTAACCTTTTTTACCCACGCCTTCTTCCTCCTTGCTCAACCATTCTTGCGCACTCGAGATCCAACGCCCAAGTCCACATCCTTCTCCTCAACCTTCTCCAAACATGTCCGGAGCGGGGGGCAAGTGGATGGCTTCCTCCGTCACAGAGGGACACATCAAAAATCTACGCGGAGCCGGATACTTAGCTGCGAATATCGCGCATCGGCTGCCCGCTGCGGGGCAGATCGTTCCTAACCCGGAACCTCATGACAGGCTAGTTTTCCTCCACCACTTCCTCCGCAGACTGGGGTTTCCCCTCCATCCATTCGTCCGCGGTCTTATGTTCTACTACGGGCTGGAATTTCATGATCTGGCCCCGAACTTCATCCTCAACATTTCGGCGTTCATCATCGTGTGTGAGGCTTTCCTCCGCATCCGGCCCCACTTCGGCCTATGGCTGAAGACCTTCAATATCAAGCCGAAGGTGGTGGGAGTCCAACAAGCGGAATGCGGCGGAGCCATGGTGGGCAAGATGCCCAATGTTATATGGCTTGAAGGCTCCTTCGTGGAGACCATAAAGGGGTGGCAATCGGCGTGGTTCTACATCACCGAGCCACGCGACACCAACTGGGTGGTGGCCCCCGAGTTTCGATCCGGAATCCCCACGTGTCTCACCTCCTAGAAAGAGAAGGGCCTATCCTGGGGTTCATCGGTGGAGCTGGACGGACTCCAGAAATGTATCCGGAATATGGCAAGCAAGAAGCTCAAGCTTGTCAACTTAGTCCAGGTCATGCTCTTCCGTCGGATCCTCCTGTGTCAACAACGAGATTTCAACTTGTGGGAGTTCGACCCAGCCCAACACCAGACTCTGAGCGAGCTCTTCGACACGACACACAAGGACGTCTGGAGGGTGCTGTTCAAGGGTGCCGAGGTCCCTCCCTCTCTCATCGAGGACCGCGGGCTAAGCGTGAAGCGCCTTGCGAATCCGGTAAGTTTTGTACATCTGGTAGGATTTTTACTTCCCATAGCTTAACAACGTGCAGGGTCTGAGCTCCCATGCCTTTGACAGGACTGGGTGGGGGCATCGGAGAAGATCAACTGTCCGACCCCTCTGCCCGAAGACACTGTGGATGCTCTCCTGACGGAGATGCTGACTCCGGCTCCTTACAAGGTCCGGAGAAGACCAAGAAGAAAGCCAAGGGAACCCGAAAGAGTTCCCGACGCCAGGTGGTATCGGACTCATCGTCCGATGACTCTGCGACGCACCCCTCCCACGTAGACGAGGAGGAAGATGAAGATGCTCCCCCTCCAGCCGGGGGAGACAAGAAAAGGAAGGCCGCCCCAACCGGGGGGGCGAAGGGTCCAAGAAGGGAAGAACTCTCCTTCCGGACTGCTCCACCACCGCCGCCGAAGATGAAGACGAGTGGCTGCTCAGGGCCAAGCCCCTGGCGAAGTCGTAAGTATTCGGATACCAGAGTAACTTATAGCATACTTTTGTCGCACTGCTTTCTCCTAACGCCGAATATGATTATGCAGACCGCCCCAAGCCCGTATCGACGTATCTTTGTCGGGCGGCTCCTTGGACTCGTCAGATATGGATAGCAATCCACTTCCGACTGCCACCTCCCCTTGCCCTACGGACAATGCCGAGGTACTGTCCCAAGAGGCACCGGTTCGAGGGGAGACAGTCCCGGAGGCGCCTCAAGGCGACCTTCCGGACTCCGGGAGCAGAGGGAGTAAGGCTCCCGAGGGCTCCGAGTTCGGCGTTCAGCCGAACACTGCGCTGGAACCTCCAGTGGTTCCGGACTCGGGCAGGCAGCCTCCTTCCAAAAGGGGCAAGACGCCCATGCCGGTGACCTCTGTCCATCCAGAGGCACCGGACAATCTATTGGGAGCGCTTCGCAGCGCTTCCATCGACGAAGAGCACCGCACTATTATGAGTGCGGTGATCCAGAAGGTTCAGTCCGCCAAGAGCGGACTGACTAAAGCCTATGCCAGCCTTCTAACAGGCTTTGAGGTAAGTATTTGAAATATAGGAAAAACATTACCATATAGACAGTAGCCCCTGATGCTTTGTTTGGTGTTCAAAAAGAAAAGCCGAATAGAGGATCAACTAATATCTGCAGGAGTCTAATATAAGTATGTCTATATGTGTATGTAGGCTTCGCTGCTGACCTCTGCCGCACGGACTGTGAAGGTCGCCGTACTGAAGCAGGACCTCGAAGGGTCCAAGAAAGAGCTCGGCCTTGCCAAGAGGCAGCTCAAGGAGAACAAAGGTAAGTAATACCTAGTCTATAGATATGTATATATACAAAAAGGATGCAATTGCAAAATGACAGGATCATCTTTAATTTCCCAGGGGCCACGACCGAAGTGGAAACCCTGAAGCAAGCGCTATCCGAGGCCGAAAACAAAGCGGCCCAGGAGCGCACCGAGCGGGAAAAACAAGAGGCACGGGTGGGCGACGTGCAGCAAGAGCTCCACGCTCTCGTGATGAAGCACGAGGCGTTGGAGCTTGACTTGAAGACGCGAGATTCCGAGCTTACCGCGGCGCTGGAGAGTGGAAAGAGTGCCAAGGCTGAAGCCCAAAAGGCCCTCCAGGAGATTGATGCGATGAAGAAGATGGCGTCGGGTAAGGCATTCAATATGCAAAGCAAGCATGTGAAAGTAAATTACTTGTTACTTACCCGAGTCCGGAGCTCTCCAGGAGCATTCGCAGATTTGCCCCACAGCGTGTCAGATGCCGCACAGTTTTACCAGGCCGAGGAGGGAAGCTCAACAGAGAAGCTGTTCTGGTCTCAGTATACTGGGACCGAACACCCGATGCCTCTGAGCGACCAACTGAAGCAACGGGTCGAGCTGCACAAGGCGGCCGAACAGGCCATGAAGGGCTTTATAGTCCAGATGTGGCCTGGCGACGCCCTTCCCAACAGCTACTTCGGCCTGGTGAGGCGGCTTGTGGATGCCTGCCCACGGCTGGAAGTCATCAAGCGGTCCGTCTGCATCGAAGGTGCACGCCGGGCTTTCGCCCGTGCGAAGGTGCACTGGGCCAAGATGGACGCTGTGAAGCTGGTGAAGGAAGGGCCGCCGTAGGGCAAGGAGCATCGCCACCCCAAGATGTACTATGAGGGTGTCCTGAAGGGTGCCCGTCTTGTAGCGGACGAGTGTGCGAAAGATGTAATATTTGAATAAACTTGCTCGTGTAATCCTGTATTATGAAAACTTGTTCATGTGTGCTTTGCAACGCTTGTTTGAATTTAAAATATTACCTTCTGTTCGGCTATTTATCAAATATGAGAGATGGCTAGTCTTCGGCTTCTGCCCCCACGCCACGAGTGCTGGGGTGTTCGGGATAAACCTGAGCACTCTTGTTCCCATTTTTGGGTCCTTCGAGGGAGGTGCTCAGCACAACGAACAAGGCAATCAAACTATAATGCGTTATCACTCTCACTTATCCATATAATTCTATAATTTTAAATTTCGGCGAAGCCCCTAGTGTTCGGAAGGCCGAATTCGGGGCGCTATACACGCCTTAAGCCGGACAGGGCTGACTCCTCGCTCTAAGCGGCATAAGTCTTTAGGGACTTGAAACCTCTCGAACAGCGACCAGTCTCTCGCCTTATCATGACAGTCAGTTTTAGCTTTCTCTACTGAGGTGCTTAGCCCAGCAGAACTGGGGCACAATCGCAGTAGTTCTCCTAGTTCTACCTTAGCCGATATAGCGGAACGTAAGGTACCAAAACATGGGAGCCGGGCAAACCCAACTATTGACCCAAGACATGATTCGGAGCTGATGCATATAATGCTATAAGTTCTGGGTGCCGCACTGTCGAAAGTGTTCGGACTTCTCACGCCGTATTATGGGGTATGCTTAAGTCCCTAGCGTGTTGGTCGTACCAGAGTGTACGGGTGCTAGATGTC